>NC_091119.1:12115391-12127891 GCF_040183065.1 Periplaneta americana | reverse complement strand
CCCTGTTGAAGTGAACCTTGCAAAGGTAAGAGAAGATATGGAGTATTTAAGAGAAAGATTCACAAATATTTAGCATTTCTTTATTGACGTTTGCTTACCTACTGACCAAACAGATGCATAGTTCTGTTTATTACATAACCTTCATGTTAACACAACTAAAACGAACTTATACTTTATAATGTTGCCTGTTTTCATGTGACCTTTCGTTTGTTGAACGTAATTTTTATGCGTTGAATACTTCATAAGCACGCGCACATAGTTCAATTAAGAAAATCCATCAGAAATATTAACTGAGTCCATGTGATATATTCTTTCATTGCGTTATAGTCAGTAGTGATTTTCTAAACAAAAAAAAGCCATGATTCTGGAATTTCGATGTAGTACCGGAAGTAATTGTCTCGGTCATCGCTCCAGTCATCATCATCATCATCATCATCATCATCATCATCTCTATCACTGCAGGAATACTTATGGAATGTCAAATCAAAATACATACATTCAAATGTAGATAATACAGATGTTGTTAGATCTACGGCGTAGACCTCCCTATGAAAGTACTTAAATATGAATAAAATATTATTTATTTAATTATTAATTACTCATTTATATAATTATTAATTTATATAGTAGGTTATTTTGCGACGCTGTATCAACATAGCAGGGTTTACATATTTATTTACTTATTTATTGAATTATGTATTTATTTAATTATCAATTATTTATTTATCTATTTATTCATTTAATTATTTATTTATGTATATATATTTATGTATTTATTTATTTAATTAATTCATTTAATTATTTAAATATTCATGCATTGTATTCTTCACCTGACATAATTAGGAACATTAAATCCAGACGTTTGAGATGGGCAGGGCATGTAGCACGTATGGGCGAATCCAGAAATGCATATAGAGTGTTCGTTGGGAGACCGGAGGGAAAAAGACGAAAGAGATTTCAATATTGAATCATTTTCGCACAGGTACTGTCGTCCATTTGCCTACGTCGTATCCCGGTTTCCCTCACCAGCTTTTATTCACCAGCTAGTGGCTGGGCTGTCTTAGCTCATTTCTGAGAACATTAATTTCTGTTATGAATTGGACGTCTACGTAATATTATACAACTGTTTAAAATAACTTAAAGGGCCTCGTTAAGTAATTGACAGTCACGTGATTTCCTCCCTTTCTACGACCCTACGACATAACCATTTGGACAGACAATAGATAGCATGTCTGAGTAATTTTATCTTTTCGGATTGGGCAGAAGTGAAGATTGAATTTACAGTACGTAAGGTACTCTTTTATAGAATAGGTACAGAATTATTTCAACATGAGTTACTAGTATGAAGAACGAAACTGGTAATTGGGATTAGGTACAATAGTCTATAGTGCGGTAATATGCACATTAGAACTGAAGCCTGTATTGAAATGAACGGCCACCATTTTCAACAATGTGTTTAAATATCCATATTATGATTATTTTTCATTTTAACTTCATTCTCTATATCGTACGCTAATGTGCTGTAGACAGTATAATATGCACTGCATAATGAATAGTCTACGTTCACATGGACAGCTCAGTTCATGAGTAAAAACATTCATTGTTAATACTGTACTGTATTTTAATTAAACAAAAACCTAATGAAAATGATCAAACTCAAAATCGCAATATTTCCTAGTTTACGTAGATGGATGAACTGCTTTTCTTCCCTCCTATACCTAGTAAAGTGATTTGTTTGTGTATTACGCCAGTATCATCGAACTCTAGTCGTGGAAGGGGATAGCAAACGGCGTTGATCCAGAGGTATAGGCAAGTTAATATTAAAAATGTTAGTAAAAATAAAATGATGACCCTGTAGAAGGAATAGAGTTCGAACATCGAGAGAAGAAATGCCCATCTCTGCACTAAACCGTCAAAGGTCAGTTAAAAACCTTCATTAACAATGCCAAGTCTGTCAAAAATGAATAACGGAACCCCGACGAACGCAATGACGTAATGATAATTATTGTACTAGGCTTGCTTCTTGCAGTAAAAAACGGCACGAAACGTAACACAATTCGCTTTAAACCCGTGACATTGTATAATAAATGTTCGAGGATTGTACAAATAGGGAGACAGTACCGGGAAAAAAATTTGTATGCTTCCCCAGGGCACACCGTAACCCAGATACAAATTTTTGAACGCCTCGCTTCTGGTCCCGGACGGTCTGCCCCATTCCACTGCCTTCACCCGCACGGCCCGGTTGTGGCCTTCTGGTGCGACTACGCCTCCGTGAATCGGCTTTCCTCTTGCGAGCAAGGAGATCTACTCCTCCGCGGGGGTGGGGGCGTCCGCGCGCCTCTGCACACGATCATAAAACACGACGACGCATCGTCATCGTATTTGATGTCATTGGACCACTACCACTATTATTATTATTATTATTATTATTATTATTATTATTATTATTATTATTATTATTATTATTATTATTAGCCGTACCCATGCGCTCCGCTGCACCCGTTAGAAATAAATATAAAGTAATTACATAATTAAAATAGGACATTTGATCCAGGGAACATTCGTGTTTGATAGAAGGATAAATCGTTTAATATGTTACTTAATTTAAATTGTATTTGCATAATTAAAATGCGATCATTTTGATCCAGAGACCACTCATTTGGTCATAAAAATTATTTTAGGAAATACAGGAAACGAATGTACAGAATAGCCTATCAAGTTTTCTGTGCATAAGAAGCTATTTTTAATCTTACCTGTCCTCGATTCACTCAGAAGTTACTGTAATAACATTATAGCATTATCTCCATCTAGAGAAACTACACTTTCCAATGGTGAATTAATAATTAATTATACAAATCGGTTAATTTAGCTTCCGATATTACTTCATACAAACACAGAAACATTATCTGTAGGCTATCTTTCATAGCTTTCGATTGTTGCTGTCCAAGGCCCCTTATAGACGAAGTCATTTGTTTTTTAATTCATTACACGGCATTAGATGGCAGTTATTTTAAATTTAAAACTCATTTATCTCATTTAATATCAGTCCTAAGAAAATGTTTCAAGGAATAAAACTTATCGGAAATTATTTTTAAAGAAACTTTTGTTATGTAACATTTTTCACAAAAATCAATAATAAGCGAGATATTTCGATTTATTTAATTCAGGCCCCTTTATAACCCCCCTTTTAAATAATGTATTTTGAATGCCATATAGCCTAAAATCTAAGTTACAACGAACTTAATTTATATTCCAATTTTCATCCAAATCCGTTCAGCCATTATCGCGTGAAAAGGTAACAAACATACATACAGACAGACAGACAGACAGACAGACAGACAAAAATTTCAAAAAAGCTATTTTCGGTTTCAGGGTGATTAATTATATATGTTAGGACCAATTACTTTTGGAAAATCGAAAATTACCAGAAACATTTCGGCTACAGATTTATTATTAGTATAGATTAGACTTCGTTGAATTGCCACACGCACCACGTAGTCAGGTTGCCGATGTACGGTAGTATAGAGGAGGTGAAGAATACAATGCGTGCTGTTCTGCTTTGTGTAACTTCCTCCATTCTCCTGTAACTTCATCCCTATTAGCCTCAAATATTTTCCTAACAACCTAATTCTCAAACACCCTTAATCTCTGTTCCTCTCTCAAAGTGAAACTCCAAGTTTCACAACCATAAAGAACAACCGGTAATATAACTGTTTTATAAATTCTAACTTTCAGATTTTTTGACAGAAGACTGGATGATAAAAGTTTCTCAACAGAATAATAACACGCGTTTCCCATATTTTTTTCTGTGTTTAATTTCCTCCCGAGTGTCATTTATGTTTGCTACTGTTGCTCCAAAATAGCTGAATTTTTCCACCTTTTCGAAAGATAAATCTCCAATTTTTATGTTTCCATTTCGTACAATATTCTGGTCACGAGACATAAGCATATACTTTGTCTTTTCGGGATTTACTTACAAATATATCGCTTTACTTGCTTCAAGAAAAATTTCCTTGTTTTCCCTAATCGTTTGTGGATTTTCTCCTAACATATTCACGTCATCCGCATAGACAAGAAGCTGATGTAACCCGTTCAACTTCAGATCCTCTCTGTTATTCCTGAACTTTCCTAATGGCATATTCTAGAGCAAAGCGGACTAAATACTGAAACGTGCAAAATACAGCAACGTACAAAATAAAACACAATACATAATGACACACAATAAAATGACACTTACTTACTTACTTACTTACTTACTTACTTACTTACTTACTTACTTACTTACTTACTTACTTACTTACTTACTTACTTACTTACTTACTTACTTACTTACTTACTTACTTACTTACTTACTGGCTTTTAAGGAACCCGGAGGTTCATTGCCGCCCTCACATAAACCCGCCATTGGTCCCTATCCTGAGCAAGATTAATCCAGTTTCTACCATCATATCCCACCTCCCTCAAATCCATTTTAATATTATCTTCCCATCTACTTCTCGTCCTCCCCAAAGGTCTTCTTTCCCCAGCCCAGCTTCCCAATTAACACTCTATATGCATTTCTGGATTCGCCCATACGTGCTACATGCCCTGCCCATCTCAAACGCCTGGATTTAATGTTCCTAATTACATCAGGTGAGGAATACAATGCTTGCAGTTCTGCGTTGTGTAACTTTCTCCATTCTCCTGTAACTTCATCCCTCTGAGCCAATAAAATGATGATATAAAGACTAAAGAAAACCTAATGTTGAGAGTCTTTAGAAAAGAGAAGTAGTGAAAGACAGTAACGAATATGTCAAATTAGCTTCAAAATTTGATTTTCGGAATGTATTTCATGGCTGAAGACTTAAGTTCCTAGATGACTATTACACTTTTACTACGTCATACTACTTTTGACCAATAAAACGGTACGAAAGGACGTCTTTCAACCAATCATGGCTGCTTATCGCACAATTTTATCGCGTCCCTAGCATTTGTTTAATTTTATCGCGTCCCTAGCATTTGTTTAATTTTATCGCGTCCCAAGCATTTTGTTTATTTCTATCACTACCCTAGCATTTGTTTAATTTTATCGCGTCCCTAGCATTTGTTTAATTTTATCGCGTTCCTAGCATTTGTTTAATTTTATCGCGTCCCTAGCATTTGTTTAATTTTATCGCGTCCCTAGCATTTGTTTATTTTTATCACTACCCTAGCATTTGTTTCTTTGTTTGCCAACGTTTCAAACTGCACTGGTCTGGACGTCAAAAACAGAAAATTACAATCCACTCCAGTCGATGCACAGCACTTACAAATATGACTCGCATTGGCATTCAAGAACAAGAATTAATAAAGTTCACTGGTCATAGCTATGCATCTTCCCTGAAACCCTATTTACAAATAAATGAAGAGCACCATTCGGAAATCCTGAATAAGTTGAGGAATACACCATGTACATCAACGAGTTCCACTTATTTTACGCAAACGTCCAATATAACATCAACTGAACCACCAACCACTAAAACATTCAAATTTGAAAATTGTACTTTCAATAATTGTTTCTTTTAAAATTATTCATGTTTATTTCTTATGTCATCATCGTTAATTAAAACTTTCCTTATTTCATCATTCCTAATTAAAACTTTTCTAACACTTGTTTATATTATTTAGGTTATGTTTGTCATAGCTTCTGCTATATGATATTATGGATAGTCACGTATCAGAGATTGTTTAATACTAAGATTTATTGAAATTCATCTGTCAAGTGACGTTGATTACTGGGATCGGGATAATTGAAGTGGAATGCAACTGTATTAATAAAAATGAAACTGAATCAACAAAGTCTTCTTGACTAGTAACCGTCCACAGAGTTCGATGAAGATTCCATAGTTGGCACAACTAATAACAAGAAAACAGCTAAACATAACACAGTATTGCCATCTAGCGGAATACAATGGTACAATAATACATTTGAAGACAGTTCAGTACTTTCGTAAGTCAATATTTTATTGTATTGGAGTACTTCGTTACTTCTAATCTTTATATACTTTCTTCTAATCGTGTAATAGTCAATTAAATCCCACTCGAGCTTTGATTTTCTCTAGATAACTCAAACCCTCTAGTGAGATTACTGTTGATAATTTCATGAATCGATTATTGTAACAAATATAAAGACGAAAAAAAATGCATGGAATGATGCTGAAACTCTCATTCTAAGTATTGATTTTTGAATTTGAAAAACACATTCAGAATGCCATAACACAGTGAAAGATTTTGGATATAAAGTGTCTATCAGTCTTATTCGTACAGGTGAAAATATGTAACAACTTTGGTGGTAAAAGACACATGAAATGAAAGTATTACATTTCTCTTTGAAAATTCTGTTCAGTAGCATTATGAATACAAATAAAACAAAAAGTAAATTCCATATATACCATAAACACGTAAATAAACTAAATTTAACAAAATATATAATTTCTCTGTCATTTATATTCGTACAGTTAGTAATAAAATTAAATAACTATACATAAATAACATAAACAATTACGTTCTAATACCTAGTTGCATATCCTCTGGCTTTGATCACTGCCTGACACCTTCTCTGCATGGAATTTACCAACGTTTTACATTGCTGCGGAGTGAAATTTCGCCATTCTTCCAGCACAACAGTTTTGAGGTGTTCTTTGGACGAAATTGTATTTTTATGTATATTTTCCTTAAGTTTGAACCACAAATGCTTGGTGGGATTCAGATCGGATGATTGAGGAGGAGTATGGAGTTGTTTCGGGACGTTCCATATCAACCAGTGTTCGTTCATTTCGGCCGTATGTTTGCTGTCGTTGTCTTGATGGAAAATGTAAACAGACGGCAAATCCATTTTATTGCACTTTCCTTGACATTATTTTTCAAGATGTTGTTATAGATTACATTGTCCATAATTGCATCAATTAAGTCGATGTTACTCACTCCTTTCGAAGACTTATGCCACCAAATCATTATGACGCCACCTCCATGTTTCACAGTGGGAAGATTTTTATCCACTTTATCGGCCTCATTCTTCTTTTTCCACACTCTATGGGCACCATCGGATCCGAAAGATTAATCTTGGTCTCGTCACTGTCCCAAAATTCTTGCTCCTAATTTACATGGACTTTAGGAAATTTAATTCTTAAAGCTCGATTTTTTCTACTTACAAAGGACCTTTTTCTTATCCTTCTACCATGAAATCCATATTTATTTAGGACACGTCGCACCGTTGTTACACTAACAGTCTTCCTTGTGGTTTTTGTCATGAGAGAACGTGGTTTCGGCACACTTAACCGTGGATTTGTTATTATCTGTCTTATTTTGAACCTTTTTTCCCTCTCATTTAGTATTTTTTTTTTTTTTTTTTTTTTTTGGTTTTCTCTTCTGATTTGCAGTAAATCCACGGTATTTGAATTTCTTAATCACGTATTGCATCGTGGAATGACTTTTGTTTACTATATTGCCTATTTTCCGTAAAGAATAACCTTTAAGAGCCAGTCTAACTATCGTCTTCTTTAGCTCGGCACTGGGTTCCTTCGACTTGCCCATTTTGAACAGCACTGACTGCTGAAGCAAAACCAACCCTAGAGCACGCGGAAATGCACACTCGCTGTTACCATTAAGGCACGGCACCCCCGAATAAGTCAAAATTACTCAAGTGTACGAATATAAATGACATACAGTTTTACTTTCAAAGTAATGTAATTATTAATATTTTGTTAATTAGAGCTTAAAATAAAAACTGGTTGTAAATTAACGTTCTAAGAAATGGTTTTAAAGCATGGTACACTACTATTAGTGTATGAGTATAATTATTTTGTACAAAATGTTGTCTTATTAGTTTAAATTAGATATGTACGAATAAGGATGATAGACATTGTAACTGCAGCCTGCAGACAGAACTGTCGCAGGCGTGATTCTTGTACAGGACGAGTATTTCCCAATTTTCAAACATGGATATATTGACATTAACTTCATACAGTACCATTTTTGGTAGGTCCATGATTTAAAAAAATATCCTTTTAAATTACATGTCTCGAAGCGCTACATTTGTTTGTTGACTTTAGCGTTGTAAAAATTTACACAGTTCCGAAAAAAGAACAATTTCCCTTTCATTGTTTTCAATACAACAGTCAGTCAGGCTCAATCCTGGTGCTGTTTACCAGTTGTGGGCCGCTCAGTTTGTCCCGAGGCGTAACGGGGTTCGAAATTATTAGTTATTTTAGGTAAGGGTGCACATAGAGATCTACTTTTTCAATTCGTAACGATTTACAAGATTTAACCAATCTATCGCACCGGGAAATTATTATTATTATTATTATTATTATTATTATTATTATTATTATTATTATTATTATTATTATTATTATTATTATTATTACAATTATAAATGACACTCGGGAGGATATTAAATGCAAAATAAATATGGGTAATGCGTGTTTTTATTCCGTTGAGTAGATTTTGTCATCTAGTCTGCTGTCAAAAAATCTGAAAGTTAGAATTTATAAAACAGTTATATTACCGGTTGCTCTGTATGGTTGTGAAACTTGGACTCTAACTTTGAGAAAGGAAGACAGATTAAGGTTATTTGAGAATAAGGTTCTTAAGGAAATATTTGGGGCTAAGAAGGATGAAGTTACAGGAGAAAGGAGAAAGTTACACAAAGCAGAACTGCACGCATTGTATTCTTCAGCTGACATAATTAGGAACATTAAATCCAGACGGTTGAGATGGGCAGGGCATGTAGCACATATGGGCGAATCAAGAAATGCATATAGAGTATTAATTGGGAGGCAGGAGGGAAAAAGACATTTGTGGAGGCCGAGACGTAGATGGGAGGATAATATTAAAATGGATTTGAGGGAGGTGGAATATGATGGTAGAGACTGAATTAATCTTGCTCAGGATAGGGACCAATGGCGGGCTTATGTGAGGGCGGCAATGAAACTCCGGGTTCCTTAAAAGCCATAAGTAAGTAAATTATTATTATTGTTATTATTATTATGATTATTATAATTATTTTAATGGAAATTATTATTATTATTATTATTATTATTATTATTATTATTATTATTAATACAAATAGAATAAATATGGGAATTGCCTACTATTATTCGGTTGAGAAACTTTTGTCATCCAGTCTGCTGTCAAAAAATCTGAAGATTAGAATTTATAAAACAGTTATATTGCCGGTTGTTCTGTATGGTTGTGAAGGCTTGGACTCTAACTTTGAGAGAGGAAGAGAGATTAAGGGTGTTTGAGAATAAGGTTCTTAAGAAAATATTTGCGGCTAAGAGCGATGAAGTTATAGGAGAATGGAGAAAGTTACACAACGCAGAACTGCAGGCATTGTATTCTTCACCTGATATAATTAGGAACATTAAATCCAGACGTTTGAGATGGGCACGGCATGTAGCACGTATGGGCGAATCCAGAAATGCATACAGATTGTTAATTGGGAGGCTGGGCTGGGGAAAGAAGACCTTTGGGGAGGCCGAGACATAGATGGGAGGATAATATTAAAATGGATTTGCAGGAGGTGGGATATGATGATAGAGACTGGATTAATCTTGCTCAGGATAGGGACCAATGGCGGGCTCATGTGAGGGCGGCAATGAACCTGCGGGTTCCTTAAAAGCCAGTAAGTAAGTATTATTATTATTATTATTATTATTATTATTATTATTATTATTATTATTATTATTATTATTATTATTACAAATATAAATGACACTCGGGAGGAAAGTAAATGCAAAATAAATATGGGAAATGCCTGTTATTATTCGGTTGAGAAGCTTTTTTCATCTAGTCTGCTATCAAAAGATCTGAAAATTAGAATTTATAAAACAGTTATATTACCGGTTGTTCTATATGGTTCTGAAACTTAGACTCTAACTTTCAGAGGGGAAGAGAGAGTAAGGTTATTTGAGAAAAAGTTTCTTAAGAAAATATTTGGGGCTAAGAGGGATGAAGTTACAGGAGAATGGAGAAAGTTACACAACACAGAACTGCACGCATTGTATTCCTCACCTGATATAATTAGGAACATTAAATCCAGACGGTTGAGATGGACACGGCATGTAGCACGTATGGGCGAATCCAGAAATGTATATAGAGTGTTAGTTGGGAGGGTGGAGGGAAAAAGACCTTTGTGGAGGCCGAGACGTAGATGGGAAGATAATATTAAAATGGATTTGAGGGAGGTGGGATATGATGATAGAGATTGGATTAATCTTGCTCAGGATAGGGACCAATGGCGGGCTCATGTGAAGGGGCAATGAATCTCCGGGTTCCTTAAAAGCCAGTAAGTAAGTAAGTAGGCTATTATTATTATTATTATTATTATTATTATTATTATTATTATTATTATTATTAATGCAAGAGATATTCGTACAGTGCATGCATTAAACTTTCAGAAGAAATATAACTTTTACAAAAAAAAGAAGTGTCTTAATCATAAAAGCCATTAACGTATCAACAACAGATGTCATACTAGAGTTACTTCAAATGTCTTCAAGCGTTGAATAACTTATGCCTATTTATGAAAAAACAGTCATCAAGACACAAAATGAATTCAGTAGTAGGCCTATTCAATCTGTTCCATATTGTACGAAAATACCGCAATGTTACAATCCCTTGTGATACACTCACATTAAGGGTAGGACTTACACCTTATTTTAATATCATCCATCGACGCTGAAAAACAACTAATTGGAAGCGTCCTTACATAAATCACCACCACTCAACGTACACATTTAATTTCACCTATATTCTCAGTCACTTTTCACTGTAGTACATTAGTCTGTATATGATTTCTTTCCGTTAAGAAATATGACAGATTGGCAAATGAGTTTAAGGGGGTAGGTATGCTATTGGCTTGCAAAAATTTAATGAAAATCTTTTTTATATAGATCTCAGGTACTATAAAAGATAAAGGAACAAAACCTTTCATGTTCAATATATATACATTACACTTAATAAAACACTATTCAGAATATTAAAATAGCTAATAAATAGACTTCGTTGAATTGCCACACGCAGCATGCAATCAAGTTGCCGATGTACGGTAGTATAGAGGAGGTGAGCAACCGCCCGGTCTCGTAGTATAAGCAGTTCATGTTAAGAGTTGTGACCGGTTCAAATAGATAGAGCAGCTACAGCTAATGTATACCTATGTAAGCACTTGTTTTTGCATTACTGTGGTTGAAATAGCCAAAGCTTCACATTTGTTCAGTGCAGACAAGAATTCAATCAAATATACTACAAAGAGTGTGTTGCTGTTCCAAATAATTGCCCCTGGAATACCCTTACCCCCGCAGCCAGTCTTGACCCGTTGGAAAACGTGGTTGGATGCTGTTAATTATTATGCAAAATATTACGGCAAAGTAATGGAGGTAATTGATGCATTGGATAGCACAGACAGTTCCGCTGTTGCAGCTGTAAAATCATTGTCTTCTGAACAGCTATTGGAAGATATTCTGTTCATTGATTCTAATTTTAAAATCGTTTCCAAAAGCATCATTCTGTTACAATCATCTAAACTACAACTCTCAGAAGCCTTTAGTATAGTGTATAAAGTATCTGAAACCGTTATCCAAAATAACAATTCACTAATTTCAGAAAAAGTGAAATGTAAGTTGAGAAACGTTATTGCTAAAAATTCTGCCTATTCACAACTTCGTATTATAAATTATGTACTATCAGGTCACGACAAGACGTCTGATGTTGGTGTACTCAAAAGTAGTGACTTTCCGTTCTTCAAGTATTACATCGTGTGTTGTTGAACGTACATTTTCCCAAAATAAAAACTGTGTAAGTGACCATCGGAGGAGGTTACTTTGCAGTCGCTCAAAATGTACGTAACTCTTCACTACAATGCACATATTCAAGGATGATGTGAGTATATTACATTAAATTTTAAGAGTTAATATATCTCACTACAAAATAATTGTGTATTTATATGTTTAAACATTTCTTACTTCAGTGATCATTCATTATATTTCTTCAATGCAGGATACTGGTTTTATTGTAACCGTAGTATACTGATCAGTGTTTACATCAGAGGCATACTCCATCCGTTGCACGTCCCCTTCTCATACAGTCTATACCGCGTGCGTAGTAAACCTTACGATTCTCGTGGCAATTCCACGAAGTCTACTAATAAATTACCCGCAAAAGTGTTATAAAATTTGTATAATTTTTTTTACAACAGTAAAGCATTTACATAATAAAATCTACAATTAATTAAAATTAATTAAAAAGACATAAATAAAAATATATTGACATATAATCAATTAAATGATATCTTGAGAAGGAACTGTGGAAAACAAATGCGAAAAGAGGTCCAAATCCGATTTCACAACGTAATATCGAAACCATCTCTGTTAAATGGCAGAGAATTTTGGACACTGCGGCAAAAGGAAATAAATAGAATCAACGCATCACAAATGAGATTTCTACGATCACTGACAGGAGTTACCTTGCGGGACCGCATTAGG